>NC_133141.1:79940494-79942994 GCF_048418815.1 Hemitrygon akajei | reverse complement strand
AGACGGCAGGAGGGAGAAGAGTTTGTATGAGGGGGTGCGTGGGTCCTTCATAATGCTGTTTGCTTTGCAGATGCAGCGTGTAGTGTAAATGTCCGTGATGGCGGGAAGAGAGACCCCCGATGATCTTCTCAGCCGACCTCACTATCCGCCGCAGGGTCTTGCGATCCGAGACGGTGCAATTTCCGAACCAGGCAGTGATGCAGCTGCTCAGGATGGTCTCAATACAACCCCTGTAGAATGTGATGAGGATGGGGGGTGGGAGATGGACTTTCCTCAGCGTTCGCAGAAAGTAGAGACGCTGCTGGGCTTTCTTTGCTATGGAGTTGAGGGACCAGTTTGAAGTCTGTTTCCCAGGGTTGAAATGTCTAACACCGGAGGGCACGCATTGAAGGTGAGGGGGGGAAGGTTCAAGGGGGATGTGAGGGGGTACGTTTTTTTACTCAGAGAGTGGTGGATGCCTGGTATGCTGGTGGAGGCTTTTAAGAGACGTTTGGATGGGCACATGGAAGTGAGGGAGATGGAGGATGTGAACATGGTGTAGGGAGGAGGGATCAGTGTTTGTGTGTCCTGTTTTTTCTCACAGATTTTTTATTGTAACACCAACGAATTACATACAATACGAACCATTAACATTTTGACTGTTTGTTTGGTTGTTCTTGAATTGCTTTTTAGCCGGGTCAGCACAGCTTTGTGAGCCGAACGGCCCGCTCCTGCGCTCTACGTAACCGCGAGTCTGGACCGGGGACCCCCGGGGGACAGTCGCCGTTGATCTGGTCGCAGGCCCCGACCTTGCCGCTCGGCTCGGACTCCGCGGGCGACGGCCAGATGTACACCCCGTGGGGGAGAATCGCAAAGAAGACGGGGCTCGTCCTCACGCGTTGCAAGAGTTTGGGCGACTCCGTACTTCGAAAGGGCATGCAAGAAAAGACAAGTCAAATATTTTGCAATCTTACAGGCGTGCAGGGTGCAAAAATAATTTCAGGTATGTTTGAAACATTGCTACAGATTCTCACCACCTACGCCATCCCCCTGAACTAATTTAAGGAATAAACAGGTTTTTTTTCCCCTCTCTCTCTTTAGTGCTGATTCTTGCCGAAAAAGATGAGCTGCATCTGACACATTCAAGCTTCCATTCCACCAAACTTGACTCCTCATGAATACAACCAAACGGGGTGGTGTGGCTCCGGGGTCGAGAGCCACCCTTCGCACGAAGCACTCACGAGGCAGTCAGCGCGAGTGGGAGCAGAATCGGAACCCCAAAACCCCCCCCCCCCCGACCCCACTGTCGACCGCAGTGCTAATCCTACCCCCCACCCCCCAACCGATCAGGGTCAGGTGAAACCGTGGGGAGCAGGTGGTGGACGGTCGTACGAGCAGCCGGTGCAGATCACAAGTCCCGGTGATGCGACCACTGACGCCAGGCGGACAATCTCTGAAGAGTATCGATAATGGCTGGGGGGGGGGGGGGGTCACCCGTCTGGTAAAGACACACTGCCCCGGAAGGAGGCGATGGCAAACCGCTTCTGTAGGAAAATTTGCCAAGATCAGTCATGGTCATGGAAAGACCGTGATCGCCCGCCGCCGTACAGCATGGCGCATCATCAGTGAATGGAAACGATGTGAAGTTCGCTTTACTTTTTGCAGAGGTTCGACTAAAAATACAAAAAGTAGAGCAAAAAGAAAGGGAAAATCGTGGGGGGGCGTTCATGGGTTCAGAAATCGGATGGCAGAGGGGAAGAAGCTGTTCCTGAATCGTGAGTGTGTGTCTTCAGGCTCCTGTACCTCCTCCCTGATGGCAGAGGGGACAGAAGCTGTTCCTGAATCGCTGAGTGTGTGTCTTCAGGCTTCTGTACCTCCTCCCTTATAGGAGAGGGGAAGAAGCTGTTCCTGAATCGTTGAGTGTGTGTCTTCAGGCTCCTGTACCTCCTCCCTGATGGCAGAGGGGACAGAAGCTGTTCCTGAATCGCTGAGTGTGTGTCTTCAGGCTTCTGTACCTCCTCCCTTATAGGAGAGGGGAAGAAGCTGTTCCTGAATCGTTGAGTGTGTGTCTTCAGGCTCCTGTACCTCCTTCCTGATGGCAGAGGGGAAGAAGCTGTTCCTGAATCGCTGAGTGTGTGTCTTCAGGCTTCTGTACCTCCTCCCTTATAGGGGAGGGGAAGAAGCTGTTCCTGAATCGTTGAATGTGTGTCTTCAGGCTCCTGTACCTCCTCCCTGATGGCAGAGGGGAAGAAGCTGTTCCTGAATCGTTGAGTGTGTGTCTTCAGGGTTCTGTACCTCCTCCCTGATGGCAGAGGGGACAGAAGCCTGAAGACACACATTCAACGATTCAGGAACAGTTTCTTCCCCTCTGCCATCAGGGAGGAGGTACAGGAGCCTGAAGACACACACTCAGCGATTCAGGAACAGCTTCTTCCCCTCTGCCATCAGGGAGGAGGTACAGGAGCCTGAAGACCCACACTCCACGATTCAGGAACAGCTTCTTTCCCTCTGCCATCCGATT